>NW_026900557.1:0-1555 GCF_033783945.1 Neopsephotus bourkii
ACCCTCTGCATCATTACTAATAGCGTTTGAAGCAGAGGGAGCTTGATGCCTCATTTATGTTTATTGTCAGAGAACAGCTGATGAGGAGAAAGCCTTCTAATCAACGGAGAACCAATACCAGAGATTATGCCTTGCAGATAAAAAAAAATAATAAAATTATAAAAGTAAATATACATATCCTCAGCTAAAACCAATATTTGTTGGTACCTTTATTAATGTTACCAACCAAAACTGATACATACATTAGTGTATACCATAAGAGATGCATTTTGATTTTTTCATAAGTCTTGTGCAGTTAACATCGAAGAATACAAGCTGCAAGTTTACATATGTCTACATTATCTTCTTAAGAGCACAATGCTGTCACCATATAGGCATCAGGTCATTGTAATTTTTTGTTAAGTACTGTCAAAACCAATTTAACTAGCACTGTTATTCTCTCCAGGCTTCTTATAAATTTATATAGTGTAAGAAAGAGTGCTTCCTTGGCACAGAAGGTTCCTATGATACTATAGAATTTTCAAGGGAGATGTGCCTTTAAATATCCTTCCCTTCTCCGTAAATTGAGATACAGAGGTTAGCTTTCACTATTTATTAAAAGCAGTTCATTAAACAATCCAGAGTAACAGCTTGGAGTTTAGTTGGTAGCTATTAGCAATACTGTCTGTGAAACAGCTGCTTGATTTAATTGGCAAACACTAGTTCCTTTCATTTACAGGCAGAATTGGAACCTCTCTGCTTGCCAAAAAGTCAAAGATTGTACCCATTCTAAAACAAGCACTATTTAACCTGCCCGATAATTAATGCAGAAAAATATCACCTCACTGTCAGCTTAGCTTCTGCATTGAAGAAATGTTCCGCTAACAATCTTGGCTAATAAAAAACACTTGGAAACTGATTTGTTCCTGTGTCTTACGCTTCTGTATAAAACACCAAAAAGTTGGATGAGTCAAATGTTGAAGATAGGTTAAATGGAGTGAATTAATCATGAAGTATTAAGTAATAGTTTGTGAATGGTGATTGTTGCAATTCCACTGGTTGGTGAGACATATAACCCAAATCCCCTTGTAGGTTTACTAATGTTTTTTTCTCCACCCTGCCCATAGCTGTTCTTATAGCTCACTGTCTTCTTCATCACTGGAGTGTTTTCTCCTTGCCACAGTAGACAATGTCGTTATTGTGGTCACTACGTAAAATTTGATCTCTGAAGTGAAGAAATTATCTACAAAACTTGATCTAAAATACATAAACCTTCAGACTATATTGTTTATTTTGGCATGTTTGAGAGAGAAAAATACCTATCTACAGTTCTGTTAGGATATTAACTCTAGTCATCAATGAATAAAGATGCAGAAAATTGGAAAGAATAATTCTTTTAAGAGATGAAATACTTTCAACTTTATAATCAAGTGTTTGTTCTTTTAACAAGTACATATTGCTCTACATACATATCTACTGTGACCTTGAGAAACAAACAAAAATTTAGTATATATGCACAGAACTAGGCAGCAGCTCCTTAGAGTAAGAATACAAGAACATAAAAAGGTTTTAGTGA
>NW_026900558.1:0-1569 GCF_033783945.1 Neopsephotus bourkii
CCAGTTGAGCAATCTGGATATCCATAAATCCATGGGTCCAGATGGGATGCACCCGCGGGTGCTGAGGGAACTGGCTGAGGTCATTGCTAGACCGCTCTCCATCATCTTTACCAAGTCTTGGGAAACGGGAGAGGTGCCTGAGGACTGGAGGAAAGCAAATGTCACTCCTGTCTTCAAAAAGGGCAAGAAGGAGGACCCGGGTAACTATAGACCGGTTAGCCTCACCTCCGTTCCTGGGAAAGTGATGGAACACCTTATCCTTGGTGCCATCTTAAGGCATATCAAGGATAAGAGGGTTATGAGGGGCAGTCAACATGGCTTCACCAAGGGGAAGTCATGCTTGACCAATCTTGTAGCCTTTTATGAGGAAATAACACGGTGGATGGATGATGGCAGAGCGGTGGATGTGGTCTACCTTGACTTCAGCAAAGCGTTTGACACGGTCTCCCACAGCATCCTTGCGGCTAAATTGAGGAAGTGTGGTCTGGATGATCGGGTAGTGAGGTGGACTGTGAACTGGCTGAAGGAGAGAAGCCAGAGAGTTGTAGTCTATGGGGCGGAGTCTAGTTGGAGGCCTGTATCTAGTGGAGTGCCTCAAGGGTCGGTACTGGGACCAGTATTATTTAATATATTCATCAACGATTTAGATGAGGGAATTGAGTGTACTATCAGCAAGTTTGCTGATGACACTAAGCTGGGAGGGGTGGCCGACACGCCAGAAGGCTGTGCTGCCATCCAGAGGGACCTGGACAGGCTGGAGAGCTGGGCGGGGAATAACTTGATGAAATATAACAAGGGAAAGTGTAGAGTCCTGCATCTGGGCAGGAACAACCCCAGGTTCCAGTATAGGCTGGGGAACGACCTGTTAGAGAGCAGTGTAGGGGAGAGGGACCTGGGGGTCCTGGTGGACGACAGGGTGACCATGAGCCGACACTGTGCCCTTGTGGCCAAGAAGGCCAATGGCATCCTGGGTTGTATTAGAAGGGGGGTGGTTAGTAGGTCGAGAGAGGTCCTCCTTCCCCTCTACTCTGCCCTGGTGAGACCTCATCTGGAATATTGTGTCCAGTTCTGGGCCCCTCAGTTTAAAAAGGACAGGGACCTGCTGGAGAGAGTCCAGCGCAGGGCAACTAAGATGATTAAGGGAGTGGAGCATCTCCCTTATGAGGAAAGACTGAGGGAGCTGGGTCTCTATAGTTTGGAGAAGAGGAGATTGAGGGGTGACCTTATTAGTGTATATAAATATATAAAGGGGGAGTGTCACGAGGATGGAGCCAGGCTCTTCTCAGTGGCAAACAATGAGAGGACAAGGGGTAATGGGTACAAATTGGAGCACAAGAGGTTCCACTTAAACCTGAGAAGAAACTTCTTCTCAGTGAGGGTGACGGAACACTGGAACAGGCTGCCCAGGGAGGTTGTGGAATCTCCTTCTTTGGAGACATTCAAGACCCGCCTGGACACGTTCCTGTGTAACCTTATCTAGGTGTTCCTGCTCCGGCAGGGGGATTGGACTAGATGATCTTTTGAGGTCCCTTCCAATCTCTAACCTACTGTGATACTGTGATACTGTGA